>NW_027362749.1:0-15469 GCF_042186555.1 Aquarana catesbeiana
GCATGAAAAATGCACCGATTCATCCCGGCGTGCCCCAGGATTGGCCTCATTTCTATACATGCTCCAGAGTTACGTTATCAGTCATTTGTACCTCTGTCATGGTTATCATTTCAGTCCCACGTATCACGTTCCGACAGGAATTCAGTCGCATGAAAATGCACCGATTCGTCTCGGCGTGCCCAGGATTGGCCACATTTCTGATACATGCTCCAGAGTCCGGATCATAGCTAAATCGTAGACATCGGGGGATTGACCCATATCTCTGTCATGCAATTTCTACCATTTCACTTCCACAACGCATCACCGTTTCGGAACCAGTCGCATCTGAGGCGCACCATTCGTCACGGCATGCATCAATGCATCACTGGTTCCGATCACATTTCATACCTACACCAGAGCTCGGTTGGTTGCCAGTCGCTAACACGGCACAACCAATTCGAGCCTCGGTCAAAACAAGCATTTCTCTCATTTCATTTAATACTGCACTCCTATTCGAATCCAGATGCATCAAACAAGCACCGATTCGTCCCAGGAGCACCAATATTGTCAGTTGCCTCATTCCAATACACGCTCCAGAGCCCGGCCCACAGTCGAACAAATCGTGACACGACCAGGCCGCACCTCTGTCATGCAGTTCATTCATTTCACAATCAAGGCAAACATTTCGAATCATTTCATTGTCACAAAATTGCAAGCACCATACAAATCATGGCTTCAAGTTACTTAGCAATCCCTTCACGAATTGTCACCTTTCATCTTCCTCAGGTCAGTCAAAGTTCAGTAGGTCCACCCTGCACCAGGTTGGACGATATCCCCCCAGGTAAAAAAAAAAAAAAAAAAAAAAGGGAGAATAAGTCGGGTAAGTATGACTCAGCGGATCAAAGAAAAAACTTGAAATTCATCTCACCCCCAATAGGTTACAGTCAACCAGGAAATAAAGCTCGAGAGATCCTCACCAGAGCAACCATGTCCCAGGCCGGCAGTGAAGACTTCACGGCCCCTCTATCACCTACTCCGGTCTCAGAAAGCGGCAGCGTGCAATCCCTCAGGGGATGGACTATCCCCAAACTGACGGCAGAGCTCAGACGCAGAGGTGTCCCCTTCCCCGCCACAGCGAGGAAAGGCGAGCTCTTCAAACTCCTCTTCCCCCCACCAGCAGCAGGACCCAGTACCCAACAGGCATCCCTCCAGTCCATATCATCGGCCATCTCACAATTACACACGATGGTGTCATCTCTATCCACCTCAGTTGCAGACGTCCAAGCCAGGGTGGCACTTCTGGAGGCCCGACCGGCCACGGCTGTCCCCGACCCAACTGCAACTCAGACCTTGACACCTCTTCCTACAGGTACCTCAGGCTCAAGCGCCATTGTCTACCCCTCCCACCTGGTCCCAACCAGTATCAGGAAGGACATTTTGGACGGCAAGGACGTCAACCTGGCCTCTCTCCTTATCTCCGTGCATGATTTGGCAGAAAATAAGGCCTACTCCTGGGGCGACATATCGGTGGTCCTTAAAGCCAAAGACCCCAGGCTGAACCGCAAGCTATCAGTCCCCGAATTTACCCTGGCCTTTGGCATGCTCAGAGATGTCTTGTGCTCAGCCACCCCTAGCAGGCGGGAAGAGCTGGACTTATACCTCCATACTGTGGTAGACTTGGGCCACAAGTATGGAGGTTTCGCCTTCTACGATTATCATCGTTCCTTCTCAGCCAAGGCCGCCGCCAGATTCTCACAATTCCAGATCACGACAGATTGGAGTCTCATGGACACAGAGCTCTTCTGCCGCCACTTTGCCGGCTTACGCTCACCTCTGTGTGCAATTTGCCAGTCTTCCACCCACACTGCCACCTGGTGCGCCAATACGGCGATCAGACGGCCCTTCGAGTTCCCCTCTACCTCAGGTACAGTACAGGGCCAGTCGATCCCTGAACCAACGCCTCAGGTGGACAAACTCGGACGCCCAGTCCGAACCGTGGGAGGGGCAGCCATCTGTAACAACTTCAACTATGGGTCCTGCAACTTCAGCCAATGCCGTCTACTTCACATCTGCACTTTATGCCAAAGAGCACACCCTAGGAATTTGTGTGAAGTCAAGCAACACAAGAGGGCATGACTAAGCCGAATCAACATCTTATGGTTAGGACTGTATCTCACTTCACACCCCACCCCTTCCCTGGCCACCTACCTTATCCAAGGCTTTACAGTAGGTTTTCACACCGGCCTCATTGCACTGCCCCACAGTACTCACGAATGCGCCAATCTTCGTTCGGCAGCCATCGACGAACAGGCCATAGATCAGCTCTTACAGGCAGAGGTAGATCGAGACTACGTAATAGGCCCTTTCACTTGCCCCCCTTTCAGCACATGGAGAGTCAGCCCTATTGGGCTTGTCAAGGGCAAATTCTCTAATAAATTGCGTTTGGTGTACGACTTGTCTGCGCCTCATTCTTCGCACATACCCAGTCTCAATTCCCTGATCCCCTCCGAAGAGTTTTCCCTAAAATATTCCTCCGTGGACATGGCAATACAAGCGATCATCAAAGCAGGCACAGGTGCCTGGCTCTCCAAAGCCGACATCTCGGATGCTTTCAAGCTCCTGCCCATCCACCCATCCCTTTGGTGCTGGCACGGCATCAAATGGAAGGAAGCGTATTATTTTGCCACGAAACTCACCTTCGGTTCGAAGAGTAGCCCGTGGCTCTTCGACACGTTCGCACAGTCCCTCGTTTGGATACTATTACACAAGGGTCAATGCCATGAAGTCATCCATTACCTGGATGACTTCCTACTGATAGAACCGCCCAACAAGCCCCCAGGAGATCTCGACAAACTTAGAGCAATTTTTGGAAACCTCAATGTTCCTATCGCCGAGCACAAAGTCGATGGTCCAGCAAACATCATCACCTTTCTCGGGGTCAGCTTGGATACCTACGCAATGCAGGCCAGTCTCCCCCCTGACAAATTAACACGCATTAGGGCAGTCCTTCACGACTTTACACACACCAAGGGCTGTACCAAAAAACAGTTGCAGTCTCTCCTGGGTATGCTCAACTTCGCTATGCGAATTATCCCACAAGGCCGCACATTTGTATCACGCCTGCTTAGATTTCTGTCAGAAACTCAAGACCCTGATCAGATTTTGAAATTAGACTCCGCAGCTATAGCGGACCTATCAATGTGGGAGGAATTCTTGTCCGCCTGGAATGGCATATCTCTATTTATACCTATGGTTTCGATCCATTCACCCCAGGTGGTGACTGACGCTGCAGCCTCCACAGGTTTCGCGGCAATTTTTGGCCATCATTGGTTTTCAGGACCCTGGCCTCAACAGATACTGTTGATACCCGGCTTTTCCCAAACATCTGCCCTCTTTGAGCTTTATCCCATAGTGGCAGCCGCACAACTCTGGGGCCACCACTGGACAGGACAAACCGTAGTCTTCACCACCGACAACCAGGCCACAGCAGACATCATCAACAGAGGCAGGTCCAAGTCCCTAGCAGTCATGTCCTTCCTGCGCAGGTTGGTACAACTGTCGTTACAACATCAGTTCAACATACACTGTGAATTTATACCCGGCAGATACAACTCAGCAGCTGACGCACTATCACGTTTCAATTATCCCTCCTTTTTCAAACAGGTTCCCGATGCCGATCCAATGTCGGCCCCTATCCCCGTCTGGTCACAACTGACCCTGGACTAGTTCAACATCTACACGGAGCTACGCAACTCATAAATAATTCCCTCTCCCGCAACACACTCAAAGCCTACCAGACAGCTTGGAAGGCTTTTAATAAATTCCTCACGTCCTGCCGCAAAGAACCAACAGATGTCAAACAGGTACTGGCCTTCACGGCACACTGCCACACGCAGCTGGCCTTATCCTACAACACCATCCGGTTATACCTAGCCGGCATTCAACATTTCATGGCACTTGAAGACCCGACGAAATCGTCACTGTTCTCATCTCACGCTATACGAGCCATCCTAAGGGGAATACAGAAACAACAACCAGTCATCAGCACTAAGCGCTTGCCCATTACAGGGCCCATCTTTAGGGACATGTCAAATATTCTGGCTACATCGCCATTCGGTCTGCTCCCCAGCACGGTCTTACAAGCAGCCATATATTTAGCTTACTATGGGTTCTTGCGGCCTGGCGAATTCACCTCTAACAAACCCACAGACCAAGTACTATGCAGACGACACTTGCTTCGACACCAAGACCACTTTATCCTGCACCTCGAGGTCTCTAAAACCCAGCAAACGGGCTCGGGAGTGAACATCCACCTCTACAGAACCAACAACAGCTGGTGTCCAGTCGCTGTACTCAACCGACTCCTATCTCTCCTGCCTGAGCAACCAGACAGCAGTCCCCTTCTACCATTCCCAGTCAAACCCTTAAACGCCTCTCAGTTTGTGAGTCACATCAGGATACTTCTCCGCAATCTTCACTTTAACCCTAGTCAGTATTCCGGACACTCTTTCCGCATCGGAGCAGCCTCCGCGGCGTCCCGCCACGGGGTGCCAGATCACATCATCAAAAGACTAGGCAGGTGGAAATCAGCCTGCTTCGCCCGGTACATCCCCAATCCACAAACAGAGATGGCACAGGCATTCTCCAAATTGGCTCAATAAATAACTGAAAACCAATAAAATTATAACCCTACCTGAATGTTTTTGCCCCCTTATTTTGGCATACCGGCCATTAGACCAAGGCACACTTTCAGGTCCATTTCATATGGTAAGTCCACACTTTTAGGTCTATTTCCGATGGTAAGTCTTATCTTTACTATAAGTGTTATCTATGTCCATATCGGACATAGGGCTCCGACCATAAGTAGGAAGGCCAGTATGGTGGCCTGAATTTATGGGAGGAGCCCGGGGGGGTATTTAAGCAGCCCGCTCACCTGTGGTGCTTGTCGGTTTCCTGTGCGCGATA
This sequence comes from Aquarana catesbeiana, assembly GCF_042186555.1. Taxonomy (NCBI): domain Eukaryota; kingdom Metazoa; phylum Chordata; class Amphibia; order Anura; family Ranidae; genus Aquarana; species Aquarana catesbeiana. The sequence goes on from NW_027362749.1 coordinate 4,945, forward strand.
CCCACCCTCCCATCCCCATTTCATAGCATTTCTCAACTATTCATTTCATTCATTTCTCTTACAGAATAATCATTTCTTAAACCAGGGTATGCCCCCTTATTTTGGCATACCGGCCATTAGACCAAGGCACACTTTCAGGTCCATTTCATATGGTAAGTCCACACTTTTAGGTCTATTTCCGATGGTAAGTCTTATCTTTACTATAAGTGTTATCTATGTCCATATCGGACATAGGGCTCCGACCATAAATATATATATATATATATATATATATATATATATAAATATATATATATATATATATATATATATATATATATATATATATATATATATATATATATATATATATATATATATATATATATATACATACATACACAGTGCCTTGCAAAAGTATTCACCCCCCTTGGCATTTTTCTTGTTTTTTTGCCTCACAACCTGGAATTAACATGGATTGTTTGAGGATTTGCATCATTTAATTTACAGAACATGCCCACAACTTTGAAGATGTTTTTTTTTATTGTGAAGCAAACAACAAATAGGAAAAAATAACAGAAAAAGTCAATGTGCATAACTATTCACCCCCCCTAAAGTCAATACTTTGTAGAGCCACCCTTTGCGGCTATCACAGCTCCAAGTCACTTTGGATAAGTCTCTCTTGCCACTGGGATTTTTGCCCATTCCTCCTTGCAAAACTGCTCCAGCTCCTTCAAGTTGGATGGTTTGCTCTTGTGAACAGCAAGTCTGTTAAGTCTGACCACAGATTTTCTATTGGATTGAGGTCTGGGCTTTGACTATGCCATTCTAACACATTTACATGTTTCCCCTTAAACCACTCAAGTGTTGCTTTAGCAGTGTGTTTGGGGTCATTGTCCTGCTGGAAGGTGAACCTCCATCCTAGCCTCAAATCACACACAGGTTTTGCTCAAGAATATCCCTGTATTTAGCACCATCCATCTTTCCCTCAACTCTGACCAGTTTCCCAGTCCCGACTGCTGAAAAACATCCCCACAGCATGATGCTGCCACCACCATGTTTCACTGTGGGGATGGTGTTCTTTGGGTGATGTGATGTGTTGGGTTTGCGCCAGGCATAGCGTTTCCTTTGATGGCCAAAAAGTTAAATTTTAGTCTCATCAGACCAGAGCACATTCCTCCATACATTTTGGGAGTCTCCCACATGCCTTTTCACAAACTCAAAAAGTGCCATTTTGTTTTTTTGCTGAAAGTAATGGCTTTCTTCTGGCCACTCTGCCATAAAGTCCAACTCTATGGAGTGTACGGCTTATTGTCGTCCTATGTACAGATACTCCAGGCTCTGCTGTGAAACTGCAGCTCCTTCAGGGTTACCTTAGGTCTCTGTGCTGCCTCTCTGATTAATGCCCTCCTTGCCCTGTCCGTGAGTTTTGGTGAGGCCGTCTCTTGACAGGTTTGCTGTTGTGCCATGTTCTTTCCATGTGGTTATGATAGATTTGATGGTGCTCCTAGGGATCATCAAAGATACTTTTTTATAACCTAACCCTGATTTGTACTTCTCAACAACATTGTCCCTTACTTGTTTGGAGAGTTCCTTGGTCTTCATGGCAGTGTTTTGTTAGTGGTGCCTCTTGCTTAGATGTTGCAGCCTCTGGGGCCTTTCAAAAAGGTGTGTATATGTAATGACAGATCATGTGACACTTACATTGCACGCAGGTGGACATTATTTCACTATTCATGTGACTTCTGAAGGTAATTGGTTGCACCAGAGATTTTTATGGGCTTCATGGGTGAATACATACGCACATGCCAATTAGCAGTTTTTTATTTCTGAAAAATAGTTTTATGTATATATTTTTCTAATTTTACTTCACAAACTTTAGACTATTGTGTTCTGATCCATCACATATAATTCAGATTAAAAAAAAAACATTGAACTAAAGGCTGTAATGTGACAAAATAAGAAAAAACCCAAGGGGGGTGATTACTTTTGCAAGGCACTGTATATGTGTGTGTGTATAATATAGACTATATATACTTATACGTGTATTTCTGACACACATACATAATGTATTTAGGACAGGCCCCCCCCTTTGTTCCTGTAATAGAGCATAATTACATAGTGATGATGCAGATACAGCTATATGCTTTCTTCATCTATGTATTTAACACCTTCTACTCATCCTGTAATATGTTTGATATATTGCTCCCCAGTTTCTCAGCCAACAAGTGAACACAAACCCATAATAAATACTGCAATTTATGGTACACACATTGTATATATATACCAGAAAATATTTTATATGTGCCTTTTTCAATCTTGCTTGTCCTATATATAATAATAGGTGAATTCCATACTCAGACTTATGGGGGTAGATTTACTAAAACTGGTGCTGTCTGAATCTGGTGCAACTGTGTATGGTAGCCAATTAGCTTTCTAACTCAAGCTTATTCAGTTAAGCTTTGGCAATAAAATCTGGAAGCTGATTGGTTTCTATGCAGAGTTGCACCAGATTTTGCACCCTCCAGTCTTAGTAAATAACCCCCACGGAGTCTCCCTTTTCTGTATTTAACCACTTGCCGACCGCTGCACGCCGATATACGCCGGCACAATGGCAGTGGTGGGTAAATGGGCGTACCTGTACGTGCCCTTTAAGAGCTGGGGATAGCAGGCGTGCATGCGCCATGTACGCGGTCCGTGCCCACAGTCTCCCAACGATCGTGCCACGGAGCCTCAGAATGGGGAAGTGCCTATGTAAACAAGGCATTTCCCCATTCTGGCTTGTGCCATGACAGAGATCACCGCTCCTTGTCATCGGGAGCGTTGATCGCTGTCATGTGACTTGAAGCCCACCCCCTAGGACACACTTAACCCCTTCATCACCCCCTAGTGGTTAACCCCTTCACTGCCAGTGTCATTTACCCAGTAATCAGTGCGTTTTTATAGCACTGATCGCTGTAAAAATGACAGTGGTCCCAAAATAGTGTCAAAAGTGTCCGACATGTCCACCATAATGTCGCAGTCCCGATTAAAAATCGTAGATCACCACCATTACTAATAAAAAATACATTAAAAAAAAATGCCATAAAACTATCCCATATTTTGTAGACGCTATAATTTTTGCGCAAACCAATCAATATACGCTTAATGTGATTTTTTTTTACCAAAAATATGTAGAAGAATACATATTGGCCTAAACTGAGGAAAAAAATAGTTTTTTATATATTTTTGGGGGATATTTATTATAGCAAAATGTAAATAAAAATGCGTTTTTTTCAAAATTGTCGCTCCTTTTTTGTTTATAGCACAAAAAGTAAAAACCACAGAGGTGATAAAATACCACCAAAAGGAAGCTCTATTTGTGGGAAAAAAAATACGTCAATTTTGTTTGGGTGTATCGTCGCATGGCCGTGCAATTGTCAGTTAAAGTGACGCAGTGCCGATTCGCAAAAAGTGCTCTGGTCAGGAAGGGGGTAAAATCTTCCGGGGCTAAAGCGGTTAAGGATGTAATATTTTTGCAATTTTTATTTTGTCTTTTTGTGATTTTATAAGGCACCTCAGTTGCAGTAACCTCTAAGTATAATGTATTTACTTGCTGCTGGAGCTTCCTCCAGAAGAGTGTGCTAGAGAAGTATTATTCTGTGTTATGAATGTTTAATGGATGAAGAACGGTTACCTTGGAAATGCGTCAGCCAGCAGGAACCCTGGTGAGGTCCTCCTCGAGCTAGAGGTTTCGACAAAGTCGGGAGTTTGTAGGCACTTGTAGTGGCCTGATGTTCGAGCATACTACCTACACTTGTAAGTACATTTAGCAAAATTATAAATGCAACACTTTTGTGTTTGCCCCTATTTATCATGAGCTGAACTCAAAGATCTATGACTTTTTCTATGTACACAAAATACCTATTTCTCTCAAATATTGTTCACAAATCTGTCTAAATCTGTGTTAGTGAGCACTTCTCCTTTGCCGAGATAATCCATCCACCTCACAGGTGTGGCATATCAAGATACTGATTAGACAGCATGATTATTGCAGAAGTGTGCCTTAGGCTGGTCACAATAAAAGGCCACTTTAAAATGTGGAGTTTTACTGTATTGGGGGATCCAAAAAACCAGTCAGTATCTGGTGTGACCACCGTTTGCCTCACGCAGTGCAGCACATCTCTTTTGCATAGAGTTGATCAGGTTGTTGATTGTGGCCTGTGGAATGTTGGTCCATTCCTCTTCAATGGCCGTGTGAAGTTGCTGGATATTGGCAGGAACAGGAACACGCTGTCATATATGCTGATCCAGAGCATTCCAAACATGCTCAATGGGTGACCTGTCAGGTGAGTATGCTGGCCATGCAAGAACTGGGATGTTTTCAGCTTCCAGGAATTGTGTACAGATCCTTGCAACATGGGGCCGTGCATTATCATGCTGCAACATGAGGTGATGGTCGTGGATGAATGGCACAACAATGGGCCTCAGGATCTCATCACGGTACCATTATATTTTTCCTTAACAACCAGGTTCTGTGAACACGAGTAGCAGCTGAGTTGAACAGACTAGGAGATAACGTACTGTGTTGTAGGTGAGCCCCTAGTCTAGGCAGTATGTTATCTCCTAGTCTGTTCAACTTAGCTGGTACTCATGCTCATAGAAGCTAGTTGTCTGTGAAAGGTTCATACTGTTGTGGTGTAAACACTTGTAAACACTGCAGAAAACATAAAAAAAATCGACTGAAGTAAAGTTCCACGGGAAAAAATATTTAATTAAGCAGTATATTAATTGTTATTCTGAATATGTGGTTTATGTGGTGGAGTGTGGAACATGCAAACTCCAAAATGTGGGGTGTACCATTTGCCCCCTTAGGGACAGGGTAGTGGAACATAATGACACAAACAATCCAAATGCTAAAAATATTTCTAATGTGTCTGCCATTTTAAGGAAAAACATAATGGTAATATGAATTTAATTCTTTTTCTTTTTTTCAGCATCGTAAAAGGTAATAGATCTGCCAGAGGGTAAGACATGCACCTCACTCTACTGAAGCAAGAGGTCTGGTGGATACACACCTTGGACACCAGGGCACCTTCTGGTCTGAACCATAGATGGGACCTGGACTTATTTTTGCAATAATGTTCTGTTGGGACAATGATGTTTAAATATTTAAATATTTCAAATTTATCAGTGAGGGATGTCTTATGACTGGCTTTCTGGTGAGGTAATTTAAGCGGGTTCGGACTGATCCCTAATCAGTACCAATGACTCTACATGTTTGTCAGGTAATTGCAATTAGCACTCTTGCTGAACTCCCCTCTTCTAGTAATTACCAGCAAGTGGTTAAGTTGCTTAGAATGCTTCTACATAATTTTTAACTGGGGTGTGATGGACAGACTCCCTGGCTTTTATTTTGTATCTTGCTATGCTGGTTTGTTGGTTCTCTTAAGGTTTTTTAATGTCAATGTCCTTTTGTTTTTGCGCATCAAGGCCTTCGGGTAAGACTGCGTAGGTTAAGCATTTTAATAAATAAATAAATACATTTGTACACACTGTGACATAGATCCTAAATGCAGGAGGCAGCTCTGGATTGAAGGTAAGTGTTGAAGTTTGAGCTGCCTTTTTTTATTTTGAGCAGCTGATGGTGCTCCATTTTATTCAAAAACATTTAGCCTGGAGTAGGGCTTTACCTAAAGGAGTAGATTGTTCATTACCCGTGTACACTGCAATCATTTATTCTTGTGCCATCGAATTTTCTATATGTTCATTTTATATTTGTCTGCACATGATTGGCAATTTCAATTGCACACAGCTTCATTGGGCTATGCTATCTGCTTACATCAAACTCCTAGCACCTGTTCAGGGTAGTGCAGGAGACCTGGTAGGTCTGCATTTGCACCCACGTTTAGCCATTCTGAATACCAGAGACAAAAATGTACTGATTTCTGTGTCTGGGATTGACAGTTGTGTGCAGATAGCTTTGGCTGCTGAGCCTGTACACTGCAAAGACAGGTTGTCAACAGCCACCCCTATTCTTGATTGTTTGCACAGCCAGCGATTACCTGTGGTGTTCATAGCCAGACGCTGGTAATAGCTGTGTGAGAAAAATAGTCATGAACAGCTGTGACCGCTGACAGCCTGTCATGGCACTGTACTGGCTCAGTGGCCGCAGCTATTCACACACAGCTGTCAATCCCAGCCCCAGGAATCAGTCGTTTCTTGCCAGGATTCACTGCATGGCTAAATGCCTATTGCTGTACTTATAAGAAGATAGAGAAAAATCAACCAGACACAGGGAATAAATTATGACACCCAATTGAGATTTGAAGCTGAGATGTTTTCAAGGTAAGCAAATGACTGGTTGTTCTGTACTTTCTGCAGAAAATGTACTTCTATTCCTGGTAAATTGCATATTCATCTCTGTCCTGGCTTTTTCTAGAACCTGCAGTTTACAGCTCAAGCAGATAATATGTACCAATTCCCTTTTCATCTAAACTTTGTATTATGCAAATGTGCCAGCTTGAGAACAATGCAAATGTGGCTGTCTGTCATGAAATGTTGTGTATGGCTTTGCTCCAGCAAGTGTCGCCTGTTCTGTTCTGAGCCTCTTGGTAGTAGCTGAGGATAAGCCCTTGTTCTGGTGTATAGCTCCATAGTCACACTTCACCTGTTCCTATCCCAAAAATCCGTTTCTGTTTCTACTGCCTGTAATTATGCACCCGTAAAAGCCTAGATTTCACTGCTACAGCTTCATGTGTATGGTGTATATAATGGGGCCATGTTGCAATTACAGCCAACTGCTTCCAACTTAAAGCGAAGTTCCAGTCATATTTTTGTTTATTAAAAGTCAGCAGCTACAAAAATTGTAGCTGCTGACTTTTAATAAACAGCCACTCACCTGTCCCATGATCCAGCGGTGCACTTACCCACGCTGTGTTCTCCCCATGTCCTCCCTCGGCGAACCGGCATCTCTACTATGGGCTTCACAGCCGGGTGTCCACTGTGCATTTGCCAGTGGTGCTGCGCTCTGTGACTGGTCCCAAAGTCTTCTAGGACCTGTCATATGTCTCAGAAGAATTTGATACGGTGAACCTCTGCTTTCCGATCGCCTAAGGCAACAGGAACGGAAGTGGGAACACGTACCTGTCAAAATTGGGTACCTGCTCCCTTCCTCCTCCCCAAAAGCTCAGTTTCATAAACAGGAGCCGGGGAGGAGGCCTTAAAGTGGAAGTTCCACTATTGGGTGGAACTCCTCTTTAAAGCTCAACTCCTTCTTTTTACATATTCTACATAGTTCATTTGGACCAGCTTGCCCCAACAGAACTATGTTACTCACTAACATGTGAGGCTGCTGGATGTGCGATATAAACTGCGGCTACATGTGCACTGTGTTCCAAGCAATTACATAGTTACATAGTAGATGAGGTTGAAAAAAAGACACAAGTCCATCAAGTCCAACCTATGTGTGTGATTATATGTCAGTATTACATTGTATATCCATGTATGTTGCGGTCGTTCAGGTGCTTATCTAATAGTTTTTTTTAATTATCGATGCCCGCCCTCCCCCCACCGCCTGTGGAAGGGAATTCCACATCTTTGCCGCTCTTACAGCAAAAAACCCTCTATGTAGTTTATGGTTAAACCTCTTTTCTTCTCATTTTAATGAGTGGCCACGTGTCTTGTTAAACTCCCTTCCACTAAAAGTTTTATCCCTATTCTGGGGTCACCAGTACGGTATTTGTAAATTGAAATCATATCCCCTCTCAGGCGTCTCTTCTCCAGAGAGAATAAGTTCAGTGCTCGCAACCTTTCCTCATAACTAATAGCCTCCAGACCCTTTATTAGCTTAGTTGCCCTTCTTTGTACTCGCTCCATTTCCAGTACATCCTTCCTGAGGACTGGTGCCCAGAACTGGACAGCATAACCTAGGTGCAGCTGGACCAGAGTCTTGTAGAGCGGGAGAATTATCGCATTATCTCTAGAGTTGATCCCCTTTTTAATGCATGCCAATATTCTGTTTGCTTTGTTAGCAGCAGCTTGGCATTGCATGCCATTGCTGAGCCTATCATCTACTAGGACCCCCAGGTCCTTTTCCATTCTAGATTCCCCCAGTGTATAGATTGCATTTATATTTTTGCCACCCAAATGCATTATTTTACATTTCTCTACATTAAACCTCATTTGCCATGTAGTTGCCCACCCCATTAATTTGTTCAGATCTTTTTGCAAGGTTTCTACATCTTGCGGAGAAGTTATTGCCCTGCTTAGCTTAGTATCGTCCGCAAATACAGAGATTGAACTGTTTACTCCATCCCAATGTAGTCAGAGGTTGTGACATCATCAATCTCTCTGCTTAGGCACCCCTGTTTTATAGCCCATAGCTGAGTAACTGTAGCTTCCCTGTCATAAGCAGGGGCTTTTATGTCATTTTAGTTTTTGACTGGAGTGTAGTTAGCTCAGAATGATTGTCTTTACCAGGTTTTTCCCTAAGGTTAGGTTGGCTTGTGATTTCTCACTGTCTCCAATAGATGTCACTGGTATCACTGATCATAGTATGAGATTTCACAAACAAAACTACATTATGAATACTTATATTTTCTTCAGCCAATCGAGTAGGTGGTTTATGCCACTGGTGCATGCTGGGGGGGGGGGATATAAATATTTGGGACAGGCTTGTCTCTCAGAAGGCCCTGGTGACTCACTTGGAGGACCCACTCACATTTAGGAACGTGCTTATAGTGCTGTTGGGTCGCCTAAAGGTTCCGACACTGTAAAGGTGGACATTCATCTTGATCTTGAGAGTCTGTAAGTGATCCAGTATCAGGGACCCCTACCTCTGCCCTCCCTAATCGTTCTACAATAAAACTTGACTGGTGCCCAATATCCTTTCTCTGTCCCCCCATTTTAGCCATGGACTCAGCCTTGGGGTAAAATGTCAGTCTGCCTCTGGAGGTGCTATCCTGCCTTTTGGGTGTCAGAGGGGTGCTGCATAAGATTAAGGTACTGCTCCCTGTGACTGCTATTCTCAAGAGATTCGGAGTGAAATTTGGTGATATCACTACTGTGCTGGTCACTATTCTGCTTGGGGTAGGCTCTGATTTGAGAAAGCATGAGCCTTGACTCTACCAAGATGGCAACCTCCATACAGAGTTCTGAAAAAGACATTGTAAGTCAGTAAGGGGGAAATGTCAGCTACAGTGAGTCCATTGGCAATACTGGTGACTACTCCTTTGGCCAACACTCAAAATACCACACATTAAAGTGCACAGTAATGCACCACAGTGTATTGGAGAGGTGTCAAGAGACCCATAGACTTGTATGTTCACAAGTTCGTACTGTATGTTCATAAGAACAGTACGCCAAAAAGGAAACTTATTTGAGGCCAAAGTAGAGTTGCGGCATTTTCCCAAAGGAAGGTCTCACGTACTAAGGGGTTCAGGTGTTACCACTGCAGACCTCATACTGAAAATGCTGCTTTCCTGGCTACTTCGGAAAGTAAAGGTTTCCTATAATAAGAGATACACTTAGCCATGGTCTGTCTGATTATTTCTTGAAATTTGCATTCACCACAGCTTATTTATTTCAATACTACTCCAGGATATCAGGTAGGGTCTGAATAAATGTGCCATTTCAAGATGAATCTTTATCAAATATAGATTATTCCTACAAATTATATTATGCAGTTCAATCACAAATTCAATCTGTAAAGCAGAATCAGCCATTTTTATGGAACAATCTTTTCCTGGTGCATCATGGCAGCATACATATGGGTTGTGACTCCGCCCCCACAACCTGATAGGACTGGTTAACTATAAATCAAAGACAGGCCCGGCTCACAGCATTCTCCTTTTTTTCCTTACCTGATCAAGACTGGAGTCACGAGGTATCCCTTACCGCTTGTCGCCCCAGCCAGGTTCAGCCTCTCCTGGGTGGAAGTCCTTCCTGTACAGCCTCTAAACAAAGCTATATGGTTGGAGCCCCATTCTGGTGGTCTGGGGGGCATATTTCAGCCTCTCCTGGGCAGAAGTCCTTCCTGTACAGCTTCTAAATGAGCTAGATGGTTGGAGCCCCATTACTGGTGGTGCAGGCTTCTCAAAGAAAGCTTTAAACAAGCTTTGACGTAAGTGACAGCGTTTCCTTTTGCTTTCCATATGCTTTTTACTTCTTTTCTCAGTGTTATGGGCGTTTGCCATTTCCAAGATGGCTGCAGCAGTGCAAGTACACTCTGAGCATGAGAGGCAGGAAGTGATGCGGCCTCTGTGTTTCCTGGTTAGAGCTTTTCCAGGATGGTGATCTGAACATGCTCAGGCACTGATATCATCACTAATGGCAAATGTGAGTTCTAAATGGTTTTATGGCATTTTTGGTCAACAAATGGTGGAGCTCTCTACTCATGCATGCTGGATGCTTATGTGGTCATTGTTTGCAGGTATGTTTTCCCTTTTTATGGCATTCACCTGTGTTTTTCCTATCTCCTTCTCAGTGTTGCTCTAGGATCATTGTGCTCTTTATGGCCTTCACCTGGGCTCTTCCTATCCCCTTTTTCTATGCTTTCTCTGGGATC